>NC_068437.1:11885607-11894557 GCF_023373465.1 Oncorhynchus keta | reverse complement strand
TAATTCATCCGTCTTTCCTCTGCTTGTGACAGAACTGCTCGTGTTTAAAACTCAAGTGACAATGGGGGAATGAAAAGCTGTACTGGAACTGTCAGATTGACTGTGCCTACCTGTTGGAAAGACAACCCACTCACGGCTGCCATCCATTATAAATCCCCAAGACACATCCGAAACAACGTGACCAATGTCATTTTTCACACCTTTTTTTAGATGTTTTATAGGAGAGAAACCATGGTAACAGAGTCTCGTAGGAGTATGCTGAACATTCTGGGATTTGGGGTCTTTTTCCTCCCCCGTGAAGTCCGCAGATGTTCATAACAGAAACGTGGCCTGCATCTCAAACACTAACTCGTGTTCTCTCCCCTTCCCCTCCACCCGCTCCCTCCCTCCCTCCCTCCTTGCTCTCTTCTCACCCCTTTCTTTCTTTCTTTCTTTCTCCCTCCCTCCCTTCCCTCCCCTCCTTCTCTCTCGCCCAGACTTTCCAGTTGTTTAGTGATG
This sequence comes from Oncorhynchus keta, assembly GCF_023373465.1. Classification (NCBI taxonomy): domain Eukaryota; kingdom Metazoa; phylum Chordata; class Actinopteri; order Salmoniformes; family Salmonidae; genus Oncorhynchus; species Oncorhynchus keta. Next base: position 11,894,059 of record NC_068437.1, on the reverse strand, counting down.
TATGTCCTTGGTTGTTAAGCTCAATATCCATAGAAACAGAGTGAAAAGAAGGGACTCAGTATTGAAAACGGTGGTCGATTCAGATCCTGTTGTAGCAGGTTGCCATGGTGAGTCACAGTCAACGAATCAATCAACAATATAAGTCATTTCTATAGGGGGGGTGCAACAATATTAGGAAGGTGTTCTTTTAATGTTTCGTACACTCAGTGTAAGTCCTTTCAGTGTGTCTGTTGTGGCTGTTTTGAAGGTCAATGACTTACAGTATTTGTCAGGCCTGCAGGTGTACTGTAAATCTCTAATGGAAGGCAGAGTCAATAAGAAGCCTATGGAAAAGGTGATCGATGGAAGGATGATTGTGAAGGAAAGTGAAGAGTGAGTACTACTGATTAGAGTTCCACAAAGGCCTTATTCACTGAACACTTCAAAAGATCCCATAAAGAAGAGAGAATGGATAACGGCGTTTGACATATGGCCATACGAGCATATCTCTTCTATGTTCTCTATGGCTATCCATCCCTCCAGCCCCAGCTGTAATCAGAGATTAAAGTCTGTCCGAGAAATACCGCCTGTGGGGTCACTCCCTCGACTAACACAGATTGGCAACGCATCGAGGTTGAGGCTCAAGCACTGATGTGAACGAGGGAACTGGAGGAAGAGTGAACGAACATGGGCAGAACGCGGATGAGTTAATGACGCAGGAGGAGGAGGAGAAGAGAAGTATGTGATCAGACGAAGAGGAGGAACATGGCAACTGAGGGGATGATGAAAGAAGTCAACATTGACGATGAGAGAACCGTGAAACGACAAAGACAACCTAGTGAGCACAAGACATTGAAAATACATCATTTCAACCTAAATAAGACGTATTCTTTTCAATGTCTTCTGCTCATAGGGCAATGGACTGAGCTGGGACATGGCATAATAAATGCCATGTCCCAGCTCAGGATTTTATAGATCCTCTATAAAGAATATTGGCTATCAAATTATAACAACTAGAAGACATTAGTGTTGATGCTTGACGATGTCTCGATGATGCAACAAAAATATTTATTTGGTAATTACCACACAGGAACGTGTTACCGAGTGTTGATATGTCAGTGTAACATTGTTGTTAAAGAATCCAAGTGTTGGTCTTTAACCAGAGTTAAACCATATCTATGGTTTTGCATGTACATTGATTGATTCATTAATCTTATCCTACTCAAATATAAGTAACATTTTTCTAAACTAACCCAATCTGCTCTTTGGACTTACTACACCGGTTTCTGAAATGGTTGGTTCCTTGTCTCATATCTTTGTCTCCCCATCCCAGCAGTCAGCCTGAATTCAGGCTGCGGGTGAATAAACATTTAAAATGTTGAATATCCCCACTCTGGCTGGATTCCAAAGGAATTACACATCACTTTGCAAGCCATCATAATGCGACTTGCAGGCCTGAAAACCATGAGATTCAGGCCACTGCATTAGGGTAAAACTAGGCCCTCAAAATAAGGCTTTATTAACTACTTGTATTGTGTTGAAGAATTACATTTTTATGATAAAGTATTCACTTAGAATCTCACTTAATGAAAGCCACAGTGGACAAAAATATATTACTGCAAAAACCATGTCTCTATGACCTCGCTACCATCTAGAAAGCGGGGACGGTACAGATGCATCAACGCTGGGACCAAGAGACTGAGGAACAAACAGCTTCTATTTCCAGGCCATCAGACAGTTAAACAGTCACCACTAAGCCGACTTCCGCCCAGTACCCTGCCCCTGAAGCCCAGACACTGTTACTAGCCGGCTACCACCCGGTACTTTACCTTGCACCTTAGAGACCGCTGCCCTTATGTCCAGAACATAGTCAATGAACACTGTAATGGTGCTTACATACTGTATTACCCATTTGATATGTATATACTGTATTCTAGTCTTGGTTTATCCTGCATACTGTAACTACCGCTATACACACACACACACACACACCTTTTCTTTTCACATGCTGTCCATACTGTCTATACACAACATTCACATACGTATATACAGTGGGGCAAAAAGTATTTAGTCAGCCACCAATTGTGCAAGTTGCACAATTAGTGGCTGACTAAATACTTTTTGCCCCACTGTATATACGTTTTATCCCACTGTATTATTTCGATTCAAGACCCAGGTCCGGAAGCTGATTTCCTGCAGTTCTATCCATTTTGCTATGGGGTTTTGTACTGTGTATTTATTCTGTATTATCCACATAGCACATTCTATTATTTCTACTACTGTACATTACATTTTAGTTACACCGTTTATACACACCACATATTTACGTATATACTGGATTCTTGACAAAAATCACTCTAATATACACTATATATACAAACCCGTCGCAGCCAAACCCGTCGCTAACACGTGTATAAAAATGAGCATGCAGCCATGCAATCTCCATAGACACATTTTGGCAGTAAAATGGCCTTACTGAACAGCTCAGTGACTTTCAACTGCATGCCACCTTTCCAACAACTCAGTGCGTCACATTTCTGCCCTATTAGAGCTGCTCCGGTCAATTGTAAGTACTGTTATTGTGAAGTGGAAATGTCTGGGAGCAACAACGGCTTAACCGCGAAGTGGTAGGCCACACAAGCTCACAGAACAGGACCGCCGAGTGCTGAAGCGCACAGCGCGTAAGAAACATCTGTCCTCGGTTGCAACACTCACTACCGAGTTCCAAATGCCTCTGGAAGCAACGCCAGCACAAAAACTGTTCGTCGGGAGCTTCATAAAATGGGTTTTCATGGCCGAGCAGCAGCCCCCAGCTTAAGATCACCATGTGCAAGATCACCATTGGCTGGAATGGTGTAAAGCTCACTGCCGATGGACTCTGAAGCAGTGGAAACACGTTCTCTGGAGTGACGCTTCAACATCTGGCAGACCGACGGACAAATCTGGGTTTGGCGGATGCCAGGAGAACTCTACCTGCCCCAATGTATAGTGCCAACTGTAAAGTTAGGAATAATGCTCTGGGGCTGTTTTTCATGGTTTGGCCTTCATGGAAGGGAAATGTTAACGCTACAGCATACAGTGACATTCTAGACAATTCTGTGCTCCCAAATATGTGGCAACAGTTTGGGGAAGGCCCTTTCCTGTTTCAGCCTGACAATTCCCCCGTGCACAAAGCAAGGTCCATACAGAAATGGTTTGTCGAGATTGATTTGTAAGAACTTGACTGGCCTGCACAGATCCCTAATCTCAACTCCATCGGACACCTTTGGGATGAATTGGAGCGCTGACTGCGAGCCAGGCCTAATCGCCCAACATCAGTGCCCGACCTCACTAATGCTTATATGGCTGAATGGAAGCAAGTCCCTGCAGCAATTTTCCAACATCTAGTGGAAAGCCTTCCCAGAAGAGCGGAGGCTGTTATAGCAGCGAAGGGGGACCATTTTGGATTAAGATGATCAACGAGCAGGTGTCCACATACTTTTGGTCATCAGTGTATGTTGATGTTGGGGCGGTGCATAAGAAGTTGATATAATTGCAAAATTTCCCTTTAAGGGGTTTACAAAAACACCCATAAATCCTAGTTGTTTCGACTAATTATTATTAATTAACTTCTTCCACAGCCTTTTTTCCCCATTTACTTTTCGGTCCAATTGTTACAACACCAACAAAATAATCCTAAATAATAATTTATAGTGTGAGACAAGTTGAGCAAACATTGTTTTCAATTGACTGAGTTTTTGCCAAAGTTCTCTCAAGTTTGGGCCAATTAAAAGTTCAGGTAACACTGGGAGCAAAACATTTTTATAAACAACAAAAAAAGGCTGTGGAACCAGTTACTTAATAATATTTAGTCGAAACAACTAGATTTTCTTCACAATGTTGTGTGTATGACTTGTCGGTGGAATGGCTGGTCTCATCTTTCACCGTCAACTTGCCAGATGGTTTTGATATCCGTTCATCATGATCCTTACACCTCAAAGCACAACAAGCTGCTTCATGTGAACCTTTTCACTCGTGAGTTCCAAATATCTCTAACCGTCACCCCTGCGCCAGTTGTTTCAAGCGCACAATTTATTTTTTATTTTTATTTTTTATTTCACCTTTATTTAACCAGGTAGGCTAGTTGAGAACAAGTTCTCATTTGCAACTGCGACCCGCCAAGATAAAGCATAGCAGTGTGAACAGACAACACAGAGTTACACATGGAGTAAACAATTAGCAAGTCAATAACACAGTAGAAAATGGGCAGCCCACAATGTGTGCAAAGGCATGAGGAGGTGGCGAGTTTGCAGATTAATCACTGAGCAATGATCAGATGGGCATGTACAGGACATGCCCATCTGATCATTTATCACTCCAGTGTTATCTGCAAAATTGTATTATCTGGGCTCATCTCTCCCTCATGCCTTTTGCACACATTGTATAGACTGCCCATTTTGGTGTGCAAAAGAGCAGAAAAGTAAATAATAAAAACAGTATAAAACAGTATGGGAATGAGGTAGGTGAAAAAGGGTGTACTATTTACCTATAGACTATGTACAGCTGCAGCGATCGTGGTTAGCTGCTCGGATATTGATGTTTGGTTGGTGAGGAGATAAAGTCTCCAACTTCAGCGATTTTTGCAATTCTGTTCCAGTCACAGGCAGCAGAGTACTGGAACGAAGGCGGCCAAATGAGGTGTTGGCTTTAGGGATGATCAGTGAGATACACCTGCTGGAGCGCGCGTGCTACGGATGGGTGTTGCGCATCGTGACCAGTGAACTGAGATAAGGCGGAGCTTTACCTAGCATGGACTTGTAGATGACCTGGAGCCAGTGAGTCTGGCGAATAGACATGTAGTGAGGGCCAGCCGACTAGAGCATACAAGTCGCAGTGGTGGGTGGTATAAGGTGCTTTAGTGACAAAACGGATGGCACTGTGATAGACTGCATCCAGTTTGCTGAGTAGAGTGTTGGAAGCCATTTTGTAGATGACATCGCCGAAGTCGAGGATCGGTAGGATAGTCAGTTTTACTAGGGTAAGCTTGGCAGCGTGAGTGAAGGGAGGCTTTGTTGCGGAATAGAAAGCCGACTCTGGATTTGATTTTTGATTGGAGATGTTTGATGTGGAGTCTGGAAGGAGAGTTTGCAGTCTAGCCAGACAATTCCAGGTACTTATAGATGTCCATGGACATAAGGTTGGAACCATCCAGGGGTGGTGATAAGCAATGGGCATGCGGTGCAGGCAGCGATCGTTGAAAAGCATGCATTTGGTTTTACTCGCGTTTAAGAGCAGTTGGAGGCCACGGAAGGAGTGCTATATGGCATTGAAGCTCGTTTGAGGTTTGATAGCACAGTGTCCAACACGGCCGAAAGTATATAGAATGGTGTCGTCTGAGTAGAGGTGGATCAGGGAATCGCCCGCAGCAAGAGCAACATCATTGATATATACAGAGAAAAGAGTCGGCCTGAGAATTGAACCCTGTGGCACCCCATAGAGACTGCCAGAGGACCGACAGCATGCCCTCTGATTTGACACACTGAACTCTGTCTGCAAAGTAATTGGTGAACCAGGCAAGGCAGTCATCCGAAAACCGAGGCTGTTGAGTCTGCCGATAAGAATTTGGTGATTGACAGAGTCGAAAGCCTTGGCGAGGTCGATGAAGACGGCTGCACAGTACTGTCTTTTATCGATGGCGGTTATGATATCATTTAGTACCTTGAGTGTGGCTGAGGTGCACCCGTGACCGGCCTCGAAACCAGATTGCACAGCGGAGAAGGTACGGTGGGATTCGGATGGTCAGTGACCTGTTTGTTGACTTGGCTTTCAAGACCTTAGATAGGCAGGGCAGGATGGATAGGTCTATAGCAGTTTGGGTCCAGGGTGTGCTCCCCTTGAAGAGGGGGGATGACTGCGGCAGCTTTCCAATCCTTGGGGATCTCAGACGATATGAAAGAGAGGCTGGAACAGGCTGGTATAGGGGCTATGATAATGGCGGCAGATAGTTTCAGAAACATGGTCCAGATTGTCATCTAGCTGATTTGTACGGGTCCAGGTTTTGCAGCTCTTCAGAACATCTGCTATCTGATTTGGGTGTGTGAGAGAACCTGGGGAGGCTTGGGTGAGGAACTACGGGGGGGCGGAGCTGTTGGCCAAGGTTGAGTAGCCAGGCTTAAAGGCATGGCCAGCCGTTGAGAAGTGCTTATTGAAGTTTTCGATAATCATGGATTTATCGGGGTGGAGACCGTGTTTCCTAGCCTCAGTGCAGTGGGCAGCTGGGAGGAGGTGCTCTTGTTCTCCATGGACTTCACAGTGTCCCAGAACTTTTTGGAGTTGGAGCTACAGGATGCAAACTTCTGCCTGAAGAAGCTGGCCTTAGCTTTCCTGGACTGATCATGTTAGGTTGGTTCCTGACTTCCTGAACAGTTGCATATCACGGGGCTATTCGATGCTATTGCAGTCCGCCACAGGATGTTTTTGTGCTGGTCGAGGGCAGTCAGGTCTGGAGTGAACCAAGGGCTGTATCTGTTCTTGGTTCTGCATTTTTTGAACGGAGCATGCTTATCCAAAATGGTGAGGAAGCTACTTTTAAAGAATGACCAGGCATCCTCAACTGACGGATGAGGTCAATGTCCTTCCAGGATACACGGGCCAGGTCGATTAGAAAGGCCTGCTCACAGAAGTGTTTTAGGGAGCGTTTGGACAGTGATGAGGGGTGGTCGTTTGACTGGGTGGCTCCGTGGCGGATACAGGCGATGAGGCAGTGATCGCTGAGATCCCGGTTGAAGACTATACAATAATGGAGGGCCAGCTGGTCAGGATGACGCCTATGAGGGTGCCCTTGTTTACAGAGTTAGGTTGTACCTGGTGGGTTCCTTGATGATTTGCGTGAGATTGAGGGCATCTAGCTTAGATTGTAGGATGCCGGGGTGTTAAGCATATCCCAGTTTAGGTCACCTAACAGGACAAACTCTGAAGCTAGATGGGGCGATCAATTCACAAATGGTGTCCAGGGCACAGCTGGGAGCTGACGGGTCGGTAGCAGGCGGCAACAGTGAGAGACTTGTTTCTGAGCAGAGTAATTTCAAAATTAGTAGTTCAAACTGTTTGGGTATGGACTGAAAGTATGACATTACTTTGCAGGCTATCTCTGCAGTAGACTGCGACGCCCCCTTGGCAGTTCTATCTTGACGGAAGATGTTATAGTTGGGTATGGAAATCTCTGAATTTTTTGGTGGCCTTCCTGAGCCAGGATTCAGACACGGCAAGGACATCAGGGTTAGCAGAGTGTGCTAAAGCAGTGAGTAAAACAAACTTAGGAGGAGGCTTCTGATGTTGACATGCATAAAACCAAGACTTTTTCGATCACAGAAGTCAACAAATGAGGGTACCTGGGGACATGCAGGGCCTGGGTTTACCTCCACATCACACCCCATGAAACAGAGAAGGAGTAGTATGAGGGTGCGGCTAAAGGCTATCAAAACTGGTCGCCTAGAGCGTTGGGGGCAGAGGATAAGAGGAGCAGGTTTCTGGGCATGGTAGAATATATTCAGGCATAATGCACAGACAGGGGTATGGGTAAGTGGCACACTGGAGTGCAAGCCCAGGCACTGGGTGATGATGAGAGGTTGTATCTCTGACATGCTGGTTGTAATGGGTGAGGGTCACCGCATGTGTGGGGGGTGGGACAAAGGAGGTAACAGGGCATGCAGAGTGGATCTAGGGGCTCCATTGTGAACTAAAACAATGATAACTAACCTGAACAACAGTATACAAGGCATATTGACATTTGGGAGAGACATACATGAGGCATACAGTAATCACAGGTGTTGAATTGGGAAAGTCTAGCTAAAAACAGTAGGCGAGGCTAATCAGCCAGCACAACAAACAGCAGGCAAAATGGCGTTGACTAGGCAACTGGCTAGACAGAAAAACAAACAAGCAGAATGGAGTACCGTGATTAATGGACAGTCCAGCGTGCGTCAGCTATGCAGCAAGAGATCAGTGTCCAGGGGGCAGCGGTGGATGGGCAGGAAGCTGGGCTGGCGAGTAAGTGTTATCCAGGTTTTTTTTTGAAAACTAACAATGACTAAATAGCTTGTAGCTAGTTAGCTGGTTAGCGTCTGGAGGTTCTTGAGTGTGTCATAAAAATAAAATAAAAATTAAAGGTGATAGCGATTCCGCATCGACAGTGGGTGAGGCAGGTTTCCGGAAGGTATAAACAAAATAAAAATCAAAGAGAGATAGAAAGTAAATGGGTTCAGAGTGTTTGGGATGCAGTGAGTCAGATGGTTAGCAGGCCTGTGCTAACAAGCTAACAGTTCGTGAGGCCCGGGCTAGACAAGCTAGCCGTTAGCAGGCCGAATTAGCAAGCAGGGAGATAGCGAGGGCTAGAGAGCTAACCTTTGGGGCAGCCGCGACGGGGGTGAGTCTGTTTATTCCTCTTCTTGCGGTGACATCGACAGACCGGTCGGGGCCCGGGTAATTGTAGCCC
>NC_068437.1:11872399-11885507 GCF_023373465.1 Oncorhynchus keta | reverse complement strand
ACGCTTTATCTTGGCCAGGTCGCAGTTGCAAATGAGAACTTGTTCTCAACTAGCCTACCTGGTTAAATAAAGGTGTTCTCAACTAGCCTACCTGGTTAAATAAAGGTGTTCTCAACTTAGCCTTACCTGGTTAAATAAAGGTGTTCTCAACTAGCCTACCTGGTTAAATAAAGGTGTTCTCAACTAGCCTACCTGGTTAAATAAAGGTGTTCTCAACTAGCCTACCTGGTTAAATAAAGGTGTTCTCAACTAGCCTACCTGGTTAAATAAAGGTGTTCTCAACTAGCCTACCTGGTTAAATAAAGGTGTTCTCAACTAGCCTACCTGGTTAAATAAAGGTGAAATAAAAAATAAATAAAAAATCTGCCGTTTTTATGGTGGTTTTGGAGCAGTGGCTTCTCCCTTGCTGAGCTGCCTTTCAGGTTATGTCAATATAGGACTCGTTTTACTGTGGATATAGATACTTTTGTACCTGTTTCCTCCAGCATCTTTACAAGGTCCTTTGCTGTTGTTTTGGGATTGATTTGCACTTTTCGCACCAAAGTACATTCATCTCTAGGAGACAGAACGCGTCTCCTTGCTGAGCGGTATGACGGCTGTGTGGTCCCATAGTGTTTATACTTGTGTACTTTAGTTTGTACAGATGAACGTGGTACCTTCAGGCGTTTGGAAATTGCTCCCAAGGATGAACGACTTGTGGAGGTCTACAATTTTTTTCTGAGGTCTTAGCTGATTTCTTTTGATTTTCCCATGATGTCAAGCAAAGAGGCACTGAGTTCGAAGGTAGGCCTTGAAATCCATCCACAGGTACACCTCCAATTGACTCACATTATGTCAATTAGATTATCAGAAGCTTCTAAAGCCATGTGTAATGAATTTCCTCCTCTTCTTCCGAAGATGACCACTGGACAGAGGGTCAGCTCGGGACAGAGGGGCAGAAGCTCTGGACAGAGGGGCAGGGGCTCGGGACAGAGGGACAGGGGCTCTGGCGCCTCTGGGCTGAGGGACTCTGGCGCCTCTGGGCTGAGGGGCTCTGGCGCCTCTGGGCTGAGGGGCTCTGGCGCCTCTGGGCTGAGGGGCTCTGGCGCCTCTGGGCTGAGGGGCTCTGGCGCCTCTGGGCTGAGGGGCTCCGGCAGCGGCGCCGGACAGGCGGGACGCTCCGGCAGCGGCGCCGGACAGGCGGGACGCTCCGGGGCAGCGGCGCCAGACAGGCGGGAGGCTCCGCAGCGGCGCCGGACAGGCGGGGAGGCCCGCAGCGGGCGCTGACAGGCGGGACGCCTCCGCAGCGGCGCCGGACAGGCGGGGAGGCTCCGGCAGCGGCGCCGGACAGGCGGGAGCACCTGCAGGGAGGAGACTGAGAGACAGCCTGTGCGTGTGGCTGCCACAGGAACCACCAGGCTGGGGAGACCTTTCAGGAGGCTTGGTGTCAGGAGGAGCCTGAAAGACCGGGCTGTGGGGGAGCACTGGAGCTCTGGTGCGCAACCTGGCACCACTTCCCCAGGCTGGACAACTACCTAGCCCGGACCCTCCAGAGTGCAGGCACAGGTTGAACCGGGCTGTGGGTAAGCACGGAGATCTAGTGCTTACTACACGCACCTCTCCCCTAGGCTCCACTCCCACAGTTGCCCGGCACGAGCGGAGCGCAGGCAGAGGACGTACTGCACCTCCCAGCGCCCGGAGACACAGCACGCAGAGCCGGCGCAGGATAACCTGGACCAAGACTGCGTATCGGCGACCAGACCCGCTGAGCAGGCACCATACGCCCTGGCTCAATGCCCACACTCGCATGGCACTTTCGGGGCTGCCCTATAGCGCACCGGGCTATGGACACGCACTGGCGACACCGTGCGCTTAACCGCATAACACGGTGCCTGACCAGTAATGCGCTGCTTATCATAAGCACGAGGAGTGAGCTCAGGTCTGCTACCTGGCCTAGTACCACACCTCGTGTGCTCCCCCAAATTTTTTTGGGGCTGCCTCTCGCATCTGCCGCACTGCCGTGCTGGCTCCTCATATTGCCGCCGCTCAGCTTTCGCTGCCTCCAGCTCTGCTTTGGGGCTATGATTTTCCCCAGCCCGTGCCCAGGGTCCCTCTCCGTTCAGTATCTCCTCCCATGTCCAGGAGTCCTGTGATGCTGGCCTCTGTTGTTGATGCTGCTGCTGCTGTCGTCGCTGTCCTTTACCACGCCGCTTGGTCCGATTTGGGTGGGTGATTCTGTAATGAATTTCCTCCTCTTCTTCCGAAGAGGAGAGGCGAACCAATACGCGGCGTGGTAATTGTCCATGGTTCTTTTTAATGCGTTAAGGTACACATGAACAACTGACTACAAAAAACAAAAAAAATTGAAAACTCAAAACAGTCCTATCTGGTGCAAAGACAGAGACAGGAACAATCACCCACAAACACACAGTGAAACCCAGGCTACCTAAGTATGATTCTCAATCAAAGACAACTAATGACACCTGCCTCTGATTGAGAACCATACTAGGCCGAAACATAGAAATACCCAAAACATAGAAAAACAAACATAGACTGCCCACCCAACTCACGCCCTGACCATACTAACTAAATACAAAACACAGGAAATAAAGGTCAGAACGTGACACCATGACAACATTTTCTGGAATTTTCCAAGCTGTTTAAAGGCACAGTCTAATAATCTGTCTGTAAACAATTCCTTGTTTCATGCACAAATTAGATGTCCTAACAGACTTGCCAAAACTATAGTTTGTCAACAAAAAACATTTGTTGGGTGGTTGAAAAACTAGTTTTAATGACTCCAAACTAAGTGTATGTAAACTTCCGACTTCAACTGTATCTAAAGTGCTAAATCCATGTGTATGTGTCTGTATAGTGTGTGTTATGCATGTGCCTGTGCCTATGTTTGTGTTGCTTCCCAGTCCCGCTGTTCCATAAGGTATTTGTTGTATCTGTTTTTAAATCAAATTTTACTGCTTGCATCAGTTACTTGATGTGGAATAGAGTTCCATGTAGTCATGGCTCTATGTAGGACTGTGCGCTCCCATAGTCTGTCCTGGCATGGGTTTCCGAGCTGTGTGCCAGTAGTTTAGACAGACAGCTCGGTGCATTCAACATGTCAATACATCTCATAAATACAAGTAGTGATGAAGTCAATCTCTCCTCCACTTTGAGCCAGGAGAGACTGACATGCATATTATTATTATTATTAGCTCTGTGTACATCCAAGAGCCAACTGTGCTGCCCTGTTCTGATACAATTGCAATTTTCCTAAGTCCTTTTTTGTGGCTCCTGACCACACGACTGAACAGTAGGGCCTGTAGGACCTGCCTTGTTGATAATGTTAAGAAGGCAGAGCATAGCTTTATTATGGACAGACTGCTCCCCGTCTTAGCTACTACTGTATCAATATGTTTTGACCGTGACAGTTTACAATCTAGGGTTAATCCAAGCAGTTTAGTCATCTCAATTTGCTTAATTTTCACATTATTTATTACAAGATTTAGTTGAGGTTTAGGGTTTTGTGAATGTTTTGTCCCAAATACAATATTTAGGGTAAACTTATTCCTTGCCACCCACCTTTCAACTAACTGAAGCTCTATGTTAAGTGTTGCAGTCATTTCAGTCGCTGTAGTAGCTGACCTGTATAGTGTTGAGCCATCTCTTTCCACTGGGATTCCACTGGGTTGAGTCACCCTCTTTCCACTGGGATTCTCTGCCTCTAACCCTGAGTTACTGGCTTACTGGGGCTCTTTCATGCCGTCCCTGCAGGGGGTGCGTCACCTGAGTGGGTTGATTCACTGTTGTGGTCATCCTGTCTGTGTTGGCGCCCCCCTGGGTTGTGCCGTGGCGGAGATCTTTGTGGGCTATACTCAGCCTTGTCTCAGGATGGTAAGTTGGTGGTTGAAGATATCCTCTAGTGGTGTGGGGGCTGTGCTTTGGCAAAGTGGGTGGGGTTATATCCTTCCTGTTTGGCCCTGTCCGGGGTGTCCTCGGATGGGGCCACAGTGTCTCCTGAACCCTCCTGTCTCAGCCTCCAGTATTTATGCTGCAGTAGTTTGTGTCGGGGGCTAGGGTCAGTTTGTTATATCTGGAGTACTTCTCCTGTCCTATTCGGTGTCCTGTGTGAATCTAAGTGTGCGTTCTCTAATTCTCTCCTTCTTTCTTTCTCTCTCTCGGAGGACCTGAGCCCTAGGACCATGCCCCAGGACTACCTGACATGATGGCTCCTCGCTGTCCCCAGTCCACCTGGCCATGCTGCTGCTCCAGTTTCAACTGACCTGAGCCCTAGGACCATGCCCCAGGACTACCTGACATGATGACTCCTTGCTGTCTCCAGTCCACTTGGCCATGCTGCTGCTCCAGTTTCAACTGTTCTGCCTTACTATTATTTGACCATGCTGGTCATTTATGAACATTTGAACATCTTGGCCATGTTCTGTTATAATCTCCACCCGCACAGCCAGAAGAGGACTGGCCACCCCACATATGCTCTCTAATTCTCTCTTTCTTTCTCTCTCTCTCTCGGAGGACCTGAGCCCAAGGGCCGCGCCCAGGACGACCTGACATGATGACTCCTTGCTGTCCCCAGTCCACCTGACTGTGCTGCTGCTCCAGTTTCAACTGTTCTGCCTTGTTATTATTCGACCATGCTGGTCATTTATGAACATTTGAACATCTTGGCCATGTTCTGTTATAATCTTCACCCGGCACAGCCAGAAGAGGACTGGCCACCCCACATAGCCTGGTTCCTCTCTAGGTTTCTTCCTAGGTTTTGGCCTTTCTAGGGAGTTTTTCCTAGCCACCGTGCTTCTACACCTGCATTGCTTGCTGTTTGGGGTTTTAGGCTGGGTTTCTGTACAGCATTTTGAGATATCAGCTGATGTACGAAGGGCTATATAAATAAAATTTGATTGATTGATCTGCATACATAGACACTCTGGCTTTACTCAAAGTCAGTGGCATGTTGTTAGTAAAAAAATGTAAAAGGCAAGGGGCCTAAACAGCTACCCTGGGGAATTCCTGATTCTACCTGGATTATGTTTGAGAGGATTCCATTAAAGAACACCCTCTGTGTTCTGTTAGACAAGAACCTCTTTATTCACATTATAGCAGGGGTGTAAAGCCATAACACATACATTTTTCCAGCAGCAGTCTATGATTGATAATGTCAAATGCTGCACTGTAGTCTAACAAGACACACAAATGACTGATGATTGGCTGAGAGAAATTGATTATAAAATGATGATGGGGGCTAAGTGCTGTGCTTGTTGAGTGCCCTTCCCTATAAGCTCTAAGTTTTTTTTTTATTCTTGTGTGGGCAGCTTGATGATAGCCAGTCAATATTTAAATCACCCAGAAAATATACTTCTCTGTTGATATCACATACATTATCAAGCATTTCACACATATTATCCAGATACTGACTGTTAGTGGTCTGGTGGTCTATAGTAGCTTCCCACAAGAATGGGCTTTAGGTAAGGCAAATGAATCTGTAGCCATATTACTTCAACAGTATTTAACATTAGATCGTATCTAAGCTTTACAGGAATGTGGTTCTGAATATAGACCACAAAACCGCCCCTGTTGGGATTTCTGTCTTTTCGGTATCTGTTATAACCATGTGTTGCTACCACTGTATCATCAAAGGTATTATCTAAGTCAGTTTCAGAGATAGTCAGAATATGAATGTCATCTGTTATAAGCAAGTTATTGACTTCATGGACCTTGTTTCTTAGGCTACATATGTTAATATGAACTATTCTAGCACTTTTCTGGGTTGCTTGATTGTTTTTAAGGCTTTTACTGGGAAGCTTATCAGAAGTAGACTTACTCATGTTATTTACATTGGAGCTGATAGTGCAGGGTGAGCTGCACAAAGTGTTCTTCCTACTAGGGCACACCGCCTCAGTGCTAACAGTGTAACTCTGATTCATAGTCTCATGTTCACTGCATACAATAGCTGTAGGATAAAATATTTGGTGCAATTAAGGGTACATAAATTAAATTACTTACATTGTGTTTGCCAATTCCTCTAGGATAATGTACATTTGATGCAGCATTATGACGACTCATTGTCACAATGGTAGGGATTAACTGATCTGGTATTGGATCATTGACCATTCATTGTTTCAATGCAGCCTTGAAAAGTGTGGACAGAGTCCGGGAGCCAAGATGATTTGGATGGACTCCGTCATTGCTGTAGGGTATCTTCTGTTTCCAGAAGGTGTCAAAGTTATCTATAAAAGTGACTCCAGCAGAGCTACAGTAGTCTTTTAGCCAGATGTGTAATGCCAGCAGTCTGCTGAATCTATCACACCCACGGCCTAACGATGGTTCTGGACCTGAAATTATTGGCCGTTGTTTGGAGTCTTTTAATACAAACATCAGTTCAGAGCTAGCCCTCCTGATGTCGTTTGACCCCACATGGACTACGACAGTGTCAGCTCCCGGCATCTGTGGTAGAACAGTCGGAAGCAGGCGTCTTATGTCCTGTACTCGTGGGTAGCACATGATTTTTGCCTTGGGAACCGAGATGTTTCTCACCATAGAGCTGCCTATGATGACAGCTGGTGATGTTGAATGGGCTGGTCTCTCAGGCAGATTCACGGTCTGATGAGGGTGGGAGCCCGAGGATCTAAACCATGGAGACCTACGTTGTCAGAGGATGCAATTTTGTTGACTTCTACGGCAAGTGATGCACTTCCATGGCTGGTTGGTTGGGTCGAGAGCAGCTCCGTTCTCCAGGGATGGTGGAGACCCCTTCGGGGATGGAACCCTGTCGAGCACCGGCCAGTCGGATGTGGATACCCATTTACATTTACATTTAAGTCATTTAGCAGACGCTCTTATCCAGAGCGACTTACAAATTGGTGCATACACCTTATGACAACCAGTGGAACAGCCACTTGCATCTAAATCTTGTTGGGGGTGAGAAGGATTACTTACCCTTACTTACCCTATCCTAGGTATTCCTTGAAGAGGTGGGGTTTCAGGTGTCTCCGGAAGGTGGTGATTGACTCCGCTGTCCTGGCGTCGTGAGGGAGTTTGTTCCACCATTGGGGGCCAGAGCAGCTTAACAGTTTTGACTGGGCTGAGCGGGAACTGTACTTCCTCAGTGGTAGGGAGGCGAGCAGGCCAGAGGTGGATGAACGCAGTG
Organism: Oncorhynchus keta; assembly: GCF_023373465.1. Taxonomy (NCBI): domain Eukaryota; kingdom Metazoa; phylum Chordata; class Actinopteri; order Salmoniformes; family Salmonidae; genus Oncorhynchus; species Oncorhynchus keta. The sequence goes on along the minus strand of NC_068437.1, from coordinate 11,878,369 downwards.
CCCTTGTTTGGGTGTAGGGCCTGATCAGAGCCTGGAGGTACTGAGGTGCCGTTCCCCTCACAGCTCCGTAGGCGAGCACCATGGTCTTGTAGCGGATGCGAGCTTCAACTGGAAGCCAGTGGAGAGAGCGGAGGAGCGGGGTGACGTGAGAGAACTTGGGAAGGTTGAACACCAGACGGGCTGCGGCGTTCTGATGAGTTGTAGGGGTTTAATGGCACAGGCAGGGAGCCCAGCCAACAGCGAGTTGCAGTAATCAAGACGGGAGATGACAAGTGCCTGGATTAGGACCTGCGCCGCTTCCTGTGTGAGGCAGGGTCGTACTCTGCGGATGTTGTAGAGCATGAACCTACAGGAACGGGACACCGCCTTGATGTTAGTTGAGAACGTCAGGGTGTTGTCCAGGATCACGCCAAGGTTCTTAGCGCTCTGGGAGGAGGACACAATGGAGTTGTCAACCGTGATGGCGAGATCATGGAACGGGCAGTCCTTCCCGGGAGGAAGAGGAGCTCCGTCTTGCTGAGGTTCAGCTTGAGGTGGTGATCCGTCATCCACACTGATATGTCTGCCAGACATGCAGAGATGCGATTCGCCACCTGGTCATCAGAAGGGGGAAAGGAGAAGATTAATTGTGTGTCGTCTGCATAGCAATGATAGGAGAGACCATGTGAGGTTATGACAGAGCCAAGTGACTTGGTGTATAGCGAGAATAAGAGAGGGCCTAGAACAGAGCCCTGGGGGACACCAGTGGTGAGAGCGCGTGGTGAGGAGACAGATTCTCGCCACGCCACCTGGTAGGAGCGACCTGTCAGGTAGGACGCAACCAAGCGTGGGCCGCGCCGGAGATGCCCAACTCGGAGAGGGTGGAGAGGAGGATCTGATGGTTCACAGTATCGAAGGCAGCCGATAGGTCTAGAAGGATGAGAGCAGAGGAGAGAGAGTTAGCTTTAGCAGTGCGGAGCGCTCCGTGATACAGAGAAGAGCAGTCTCAGTTGAATGACTAGTCTTGAAACCTGACTGATTTGGATCAAGAAGGTCATTCTGAGAGAGATAGCGGTAGAGCTGGCCAAGGACGGCACGCTCAAGAGTTTTGGAGAGAAAAGAGAGAAGGGATACTGGTCTGTAGTTGTTGACATCGGAGGGATCGAGTGTAGGTTTTTTCAGAAGGGTGCAACTCTCTTGTACCCGATACGGATACAAAACTTCCACCAAACCAGAGTGGCTACTGGGGTGGAAGAAAATGAAAAAGTAGGCATGCGTGGGTTCCCCAGTAGCTTGTATAGGTTTGCTACATGCTTGCTAAGAGTAGCTACTTCGGTCCTGTAATTCTCCGCAAGCAAGCAGTTGCGACATTGAAAGTCAGCTCGGTCCACATTGTCCCAGAACAAAGCAAAGTAAATACAGCTCCTGCAACGCTGGAAATGTTCAATAGCGGCCTCCATTTGAGACTAGCTAGGTTAGCTGGGCTTCATGTCTCTCCCCTATGCGGAATCTGGCAGGATCCTGGGACAGACAGCATCGCTCACAGCAATTGAATGTGACTGGCAGAACGGGTGCTGTATGTGGAGGATGAAGGGCGGTGGGTATCTCAGATAGGGGTGAGAGAGGCCTAAGAGCGTTTTATACACTGAACTATTTTTAAAAAAACACAACACTTCATGTATTTTCATGAAATGCCTGGGTTCACCGGGGACGCTGTGGCACGCTTGTAATCTTTGTAGTTCTCCGGCCCACTGGTCACAGGTCCAGAAATGGCTGGACTTTCCAAGTTACAGTATTTCCTTTATAACATTTTTAATGACATCACAAAATGACATTAGTGTTCTATAGATAGTGTTCACCTCTGACCATTCCCCACATTCCTCATTAGAAATATTGTTCCAGTATTCGCTTTTGAACATGTCAGAGATTCAGAGGGAAAAAGGTCTGTTGAGACAAAGCACATTAATTTAGTGAATTTGGAGAGTGCATGACTGGATCTTCTCCCTTGATTTACAACAGGACTTGATTTGTTAATTCCCACTAGTTCTCTCCTTCTCCCTCTACGGGTGAAAGGGGGTCTGATTGAAGTTATTCATTGCAAACCTGATCTGACCTATTTGAATCTCGTGGACAGTCATGATACCAATCTACCATAAAAGCCTGATTAGTGGAGTGCTGCAGAGTTGGTTGATTTCCTGGAAGGTTCTCCCATCTCCACAGAGGAACTCTAGAGCTCTGTCCGAGTGACGATCAGGTTTCTGGTCACCTCCTGACCAAGGCCCTTCTCCCGACTGCTCAGTTGGGTCGGACGGCCAGCTTTAGGAAGGGTCTTGGTGGTTCCAAACTTCTTCCATTTAAGAATGATGGAAGCCACTGTGTTCTTGGGGACCTTCAATGCTGCAGACATTTTTTGGTACCCTTCCTCAGATCTGTGTCTCGACACAATCCTGTCTCGGCGCTCTACGGACAATTCCTTCGACCTCATAGCTTGGTTTTTGCTCTGACATGCACTGTCAACTGTGGGACCTTATATAGACAGGTGTGTGTCTTTCCAAAACATGTCTAATCAATTTAATTTACCACAGGTGGACTCCAATCAAGTTGTAGAAACATCTCAAGGATGATCAATGGAAACAGGATGTACCTGAGCTCAATTTCGAGTCTTATAGTAAAGGGTCTGAATACCTACGTAAATAAGGTATTTTTGTTGAAAACAATTGTACATTTGCAAACATTTCTTAACTTGTTTTTGCTCTGCCATTTTGGGGTATTATGTGTAAATCAAGCCAAGGAAACCTTTATATTTAATCCATTTTAGAATAAGGCAGTAACGTAACAAAATGTGGAAAAAAGTCGAGAACATTCAAAAGCACTATATCTGCCATTAATAAGGTTGCTGTAACAGATCAGAACGTTTAGCTTAAAATATTGATAAACTATTTCTTCACATTTTAGTTGCAGCAATGTACACATGGCAATAGGCCCACTCATGTTCCAAAGTGCAATTTGTAGGAAAACTCTCTAACAGACAAATATCTGTTTGAAAATTTAGAAAGGGTGGATTTAAAGATGCCTGTTAAAACTGTGAATTTCTGTCTCAGCTGACAGAATAATGTATCTGATTTAGGTCATTCAGAGTGTATGTCACTGTTTCTCATCACATTTTTCACACGGTAAGGACCGTTCACTGAGTTAACACTTGGGATGAGAGGCAGCGCTGTGACAGCGGCGAATTCTGTGATTGATGTTTTTCCTTACAAGTGACAACTACCAGAATTTTTGTGGTTACAGCCCTAAAATCAATGAAAACATTGCTCAATATCTATACATTTTGACAATGTGTCCTATGTCATTGTTTTCCATCAGGCTAGCATGAGGTGGCTCAGTCTTCGGAGCCTGGGACCATTTTTGCCGGAATCAGTGCAGTTTATCCTCCTTTCACAAGAGTAAGTTTTCCATTAAAAAAAATGTTGTCTTTTATGGTGCTCCTAAATTTTCTCTGGGCTTACATTGATGTTTTTCCTCAAATCTTTCTTAAGAAAGCTTTCTGAGTAACTTTGTAGGGTTGTTTTAAGCACAATCCATACAGAAAATGCTGTTTTTTTTTCATTCCAGCTAGAATAATACAAATATTGGTATATATATCAGTTATCAGTGAATATTCCCAATCTAAAATTGGTATCAGAACCAAAAAATCACATCTTGATCGGGCTCTACTAGTATTAGCCGATGTTCTTGTCATGCTTTGTGTTTTTTTCTTCATATTACACTAACCGGTCAAAAGTTTTAGAACATCTACTCAATCAAGGGTTTTTCTTTATTTTTACTACGTTCTACATTGTAGAATAATAGTGAAGACGTCAAAACTATGAAATAACACATATGGAAATCATGTAGTAACCAAAAAAGTGTAAAACAAATCATATAATAAGTTGCATGGACTCACTCTGTGTGCAATAGTAGTATTTAACATTATTTTTGAATGAATGCTCATCTAAGTACCCGACACATACAATTATCTGTAAGGTAACTGTACGGTATCTGTAAGGTAACCTAAGGGAGCAGTGAATCTCAAACACAGATTCAACCACATAGTCCAGGAAGGTTTTCCAATGCCACGCAGAAGGGCACCTAAAAAGCAGATATTGAGGATGTCCCTTTGAGGATGGTGAAGTTATTAATTACGCTTTGATGGTGTATCAATACACCCAGTCATTACAAAGATACAGGTGTCACTCAGAGATATCACCGTGAGGCCACTGGTGTCACGCCCTGACCGTAGACTGCTTTGTATGTTTCTATTTTTAGTTTGGTCAGGTGATGTGGGTGGGTATTCTATGTTGTAGGTCTAGGTTTTCTTTTTCTATGTGTTTGGCCTGGTATGGTTCTCAATCAGAGGCAGCTGTCTATCGTTGTCTCTGATTGAGAGCCATACTTAGGTAGTCTGTTTTCCCATTTTGAGTGGTGGGTGATTATTTTCTGGTTAGTTTTTGTTGCACCTGTCAGAACTGTTCGCTTATCGTTTTGTTGGTTTTGTTCGTGTTTTCATTCTGGATTAAAAGTATTATGGATACATACCACGCCGCACTTTGGTCCTCCTCTCCTTCCACCAACGAAAATCGTTACAACTGGTGACTTTAAAACAGTTACAGAGTTTAATGGCTGTGATAGGAGAAAACTGAGGATGGATCAACAACATTGTAGTTAATCCACAAAACTAACCTAAATTACAGAGTGAAAAGACAGAAGACCTAACAGAATACAAAATATTTTCCAAAACATGCATCCTGTTTGGCCAAGGCACTAAAGTACATCTGCAAAAATGTGGCAAAGGAAATTCACTTCATGTCTTCATGTCTCGTTGTTTGGGGGCAAATCCAACACATCACTGAGTACCACTCTTGATATTTTCAAGCATAGTGGTGACTGCATCATGATATGGGTGTGTTTTTCATCTGTAAGGCCTAGGGAGTATTTTAGATAAAAATAAAATGGAATCGAACTAAACACGACAAATCCCAGAGGGAAAACCTGGTTCATTCTGCTTTCCAACAGACACTGAGACAAATTCACCTTTCAGCAAGACAATAACCTAAAACACAAGGCCAAATATACCCTGGAGTTGCTGCACAAGATGACATTGAATGTTTCTGAGTGGTTGAGTTAAGCAGTTTTGACTTATATCGGTTTGAAAATCTATGGAAAGAGTTGAAAATGTCTGTCTAGCAAATGATCAACAAACCAACTTAACAGAACATGAAGAAAGTTTTAAAGAATAATGTGCAAATATTGACAATTGAGGTGTTCAAAACTTGCCGATGAGTCCAGAAAGACTAACAGCTGTTATTGCTGCCAAAGGTGTATTGTACGTATGTAATCAATATATATTCATGTTTTAGATCTTAATAATTTTTTACAAATGTAAAAATGTTTGTCCACTATGAGTTTTTTGTGTAGAAATTTGATGACAAATTATAATTAAATCCATTTTAAACCCATCTTGTAACAACACAATTAGGAAAAAGTCAAGGGGTATGAATACTTCCTGAAGTACAGTCATGGCCAAAAGTTTTGAGAATGACACGTTAATTTTCACAAAGTCTGCTGCCTCAGTTTGTATGATGGCAATTTGTATATACTCCAGAATGTTATGAAGAGTGATCTGGAAGCTGGAAGCTTCAAAAGGAGGGTGGTGCTTGGAATCAGTGTTCTTCCTCTGTCAACAATGGTTACCTGCAAAGAAACACGTGCCAGTCATCATTGCTTTGCACAAACGGACTTCACAGGCAAGGCTATTGCTGCCAGTAAGATTGCACCTAAATCAACCATTTATCGGATCATCAAGAACTTCAAGGAGAGCGGTTCAATTGTTGTGAAGAAGGCTTCAGGGCGCCCAAGAAAGTCCAGCATGCGCCAGGACCGCTCTCCAAAGTTGATTCATCTGCAGGATCGGGGCACCACCAGCAATACGTAACTGAACGAAGTACACTG